>NC_139019.1:70222274-70224774 GCF_964374135.1 Grampus griseus
CAATCAGAAATAATTATTTAGAATTGTATAACAGATATAAGACTTAACGAAAGGAGCCAATTTTGGGAAACAGCGAAAGACATGACATTTAAAGATGATGTTGGCCACCTCACATTAAAAATTTAAGGCTTGCCTTGAAGACTCAGGCACTTGCCCAGCCTTGTCTTCTGAGATAGCGAGACCGAGGCCCAGAGTCAGAAACAAGAGGTTTTCCGAAATATTTTGGACTTTAAGTAAGAATTTTTCTTTCCTCCTCTTTGGCATTTGATTGTTACATTTTTCTCCTACACGAACTGATTACGTTTACCAAAAGAAAATGTAGATAAAGTGTGGGTCTTTTAACATTTTTACTGCAAAGTATCCCCACATCTTAACTGAGGATATGATTTTAAACGTTGGTTTAAATACATAGCCAGTTCCATTTTGCATACTAATTCTTTCAATAACTTGAGATTCCGAACTTAGCGTTTTCAATACGGTCCGCCCCCCCCCCCCATCTTCAAATCGGAGCAGGGATTTCCCAGTACAAAATAATCGGAATCATAATAAAATCTCCAGTCACCTAGAGGATGTACCCATTGTAAATATCCTCTCGGTATTCAGAAGCTA
Organism: Grampus griseus; assembly: GCF_964374135.1. Taxonomy (NCBI): domain Eukaryota; kingdom Metazoa; phylum Chordata; class Mammalia; order Artiodactyla; family Delphinidae; genus Grampus; species Grampus griseus. Next base: position 70,222,884 of record NC_139019.1, read on the forward strand.
AACTCCCCTCCTTTTGAGACACACACAAAAAGAACGCTTCTGATTAATAATCTCTCACGCGGCACACCGAGGCTGAAGGCCGGGAGCCGCAGGACGCCAAAGAAGGGGGCAGAGCTCTCAATACCTAGAATTTCAATACAGATTCCAAAGACGTGCTAACTGCTAGGTTTCCGAAGGGGAATAATACTTGGCAAGCAGTGCTTTCGGTGAAGACAACCGCCTCCAAATACTGACTCCTTCCTGGGTCGGGGGAGGGGGGCGGTCGCGGTTACCCGGCATTTCTGCGTACAGACGTGCGTACAACATGGTATGTAGCTCATGCATGTGGCCAGGCCCAGGTTTCTTTCTTTTCTTTCTCTTCTTCCTTTTTTTTTTTTTCCTTTCTCTTTTCTTTTTCTTTTTTTTTTAAGGCAAGAAATCGAAACCAATCCACTGTTTCTGTGGCTAGCTCCCACGAAGCTGGGATTTCAACCTCTTGTTTATTTTTAAAGCCAGTGTGGCGCCCCGGTTGAATGTCCGGCTCGGGATTTTACCAGGATGGCCCCAGTGCCCAGTCGCTGCCCACAGCACGTGAAAAGAAGAGAAAGGAGGGAGAGTTGGTGGCTTCGAGCCGCTTCCGTCGGGGCCCCGCGTTTCGCCCCAACAGACTCCTCTTCCTTCTCTCCCCGAAGGCGCTCTCTTAGGCCGGCCAGTGTCGCTGCGGTCTTGGCCAGGTGAGAGAGGGGACGGTCCCCGGGGGCAGCGGCCCTCTCTTGGGAGCTCTGGTGGGTCTGTGAACCCGCCGGGCGCGGAAGGCTGAGTGGCTCGGGGGTCCAGCGCTGGGCTCCCGGCTCCGGCCAGCAGGGGAACAGCGACACCTACTGGCCGCGCGGGCACCGAGTCGGGGCCGTCGGGGCGGCCCTGGGCTGGGGGTACCCGGCTGCTTGAACTCTGGAGGCCGCAGGAATCTGCTCCCAAGGCTCGGCCCCGCCCTCTAGGCCTTGCTTACCCCGGGAAAGGCAAAGCCTCCCTTTCTAGAGACCCCTAGGGGGACTGCAGGACGGGCCTGCACACTCGCACGGGCACATACGCCCTCCAGCCCGAGGCTCTTTCTTCTGGGGAACCGAGGGACCCTCAGACACAGTTGGCTACCGTCTCCCGGTTGTAGGAGAGACCCAGCCAGAGGTTGGAGCCCTGACCTCTCCGGGTTCATGACCCAGGCCTCTTCTCCACCACCCCCATTTCAGTGCTGACTAAAGACGGTATCTTTACAAATTAGGAACCGAGGAGAGTTCATTATCCTCCCTTAAGAAGGGAAATGTACGAGTCAAGGACACAACACGCGCAGTGGCTGGCGCCAGGCGGCCGGCCGAGCCCTCCTGCTAGCTAACCTCGGGCACGTTGAGCGCACCCTCACCGCCGCCGGCGATTGAGATTTGGTCGCTTTTCTTTCAGAATTATGATCTTCTTAATTACACAGGAAGTAAAGGCAAATTTAGGGTGATAGTGATATTTTGAGACCTAAGGGCAGATGACTAGATAGATGATAGATAGATGATAGATAGGGAGAGAGAGATATCCTGGTAAATGTAAATGTGAATGTTTCGATTGTTAGCTTCGGTTGGGAAGGGTGGGAGAGAGTGCCAAGGGAAGGCGAGGCCCGAGGAAAACCTAGCAAGGATGGGGATGAAAAGAAACCAAATCGTGTATTCCAGACTTCCTTTCTCTGCTCAGTCTTTTCTATCAAGGAAATAACTATTTCCTATGCAAAGGAGAAGTAGGTGGTCCCACACTGTGTGGAGGAGGGAGGGCTCTTCTTCCCCAGATGCCTCCGTTTCCAGTGTTGGGTTCTGAGGCTCACCTGAGCCTGAGAAGCCTGAGTGTGATTCAGGTGTTAACTTGCTTAAACATT